>NW_028082364.1:0-7105 GCF_014824575.4 Sturnira hondurensis | reverse complement strand
TTCTTTCTGAGACTTCCTCCTTTTCTTTCATTTGGGGATTGTTTCTTTGTCTTCCCATTGTTTGTGTTGCTCTTCTTGTTGGCTTCAGCTTCTTAAAGTGATCTGTTCTGGGTTCCTGGGTTTATGGTGTGAACTTCTGTGGTAAGATGCCTGTGAGATTCAGTGGTGCAGTCTCCTGCAGGTATCTTGGTGTTCTCCACTTCCACCTACTCCTCTTGTTGGTTTCCAGCTGGTCAAACCTTTTCTTCTGGTCTCCCTAGCTGCAGCAGCCTGAGGGGTTATTAGTGTGGCCTTTCTCTCGTCTCGGTGAACTTAGCTGGTCTCGCCAGTGCCCTCCCAAGATCCAGAATGGCGCCGCTCTCCCGTGCCCCACCGAGAGCAAGTTTTTCCCCAGGCTTCCCAGCTCTGGCCTGGTGTGAGGGCAAGCACTCACAGCCAGGCTTTCCTGGTCTTGCAGGCTTGGGCTTGTACCTTTCCCAGTGCTGTGGCTGCACACACTGGGAAACTCACAATTCTTCCAAGCTGGCAGCCATAGCCTGACTCCCAGTGCTTCTCAGTCTGAGCCCAGCTGGGTAGGGATGTGCCGCCGCCGGCGGCAGCAAGGTGGTCGCGAGGTGAGGCGATGGACTTAACTTAATTAAAAGAATGGAGGGGTCCAAGTGCTCTTGCTGGCAAATGGCGACATTATTCAAGGAACTGCTGGCTTATATGCAGAACTACAGTGGCTTGAGAACAATGCTTTTTTACAAAAGTTTGTACATTCCCGAAAGCTATCAAGAGGGCAAGATGTTCTCACATCCTGAGAACATTAGCCCACAGATAACAGTGTTCTCATGACTATCACTTTCCTGGAACATGACGCACATGCCAAGACCTTGTTCTTTCCTTCAAGGCTGAGAAGGAGAAGGTCCGGAAGATGTCAAGATACCTGCCGGCTCCAGGGACCAGAAACCAAGTCCCGCCACCGTTTTCACAGTGGGGGCTCCGTCCTTGGTTCCCTGCGGCCTGGTGGGCTCCCACAGGGATGGAGCTGGCAACTGGCGCTCTTCCAGGGGCCCTGCCAGCAGCCAGAAGCCCGCAGCTCCCCGAGGCTGTGTGAGCACCGGCTGGAGTCCCCCGCTATTGGGAATGCACACCACGGGGAATGCACAGGGACTCCTAGACCTCCAAGCCCAGCCTGACTCCACGAGTTATCAGAGTTCTCTGGTTTGCTTCCCAATGCCCACTCCTCTCTCTGCCACTACAGGCAAACGGATCTCTCCTGGTGTTTTCCAATCTGCACCCTGCTGGTTAGAGAGGGTACCAGTGACTAGTTCTCTCGCAGGGGTTGATGTTGTTGCCCTCCCTCGGCTCTCAGAGATCAAGGCGGCCCTGCCAGGGCCTTGGCACTGCCCGGCGGAGGGCCTGCAGCCTCTGCGCTTTTCCCTCAAACCTTGTTGATCTGAGGTCCGCCTCCTCTCCTCAACCTCTGGTCATTCAGTGTCCGCTATACTTTCTGGGGTCCTGCCGTCCCATATGCTGGGTCCCTGTTGGGTGTTCACTGTGCTCCTCTGCAGAGCAGCCTGGTTTTTCTCCAGTGCATGAAGGGAAGTGAAATCCTTTGTCCTACTCTGCCACCACCTTCCTCCAAGTCCCCCTGAACAATTTTTTTAACGCACAAGGGAGAAATCCTCCCTATTACAAGGATCTGTCCTTGGAAAACCAGAATTGTGAAACTGTGCACGATTTCACTTCAAGTTTTCCAAGCCAAGTTTAGGATTTCTAGTCTTGGAAACTTCAACACATCACCGGAATAGCCTACTTACCATTGAAAGACCTGCATTTTATTGCACCAACAAAAACTCCCAAGGCTCGCTAGTTCTTACCTAACTCCCAGACTAGCAAGGCAAATTCGGAGGGGGATTTGGGCTTCGACAACTTAAGACAGCACTGAAAAGCTTACTTATTATCAGAAGAAACTGCCACTTACTCCCAAACACGAACTCGACAAGGCTGGCTAGTTTTCTGTTAACTCCCAAGGGAAAAATTCTCTTCTGTGGTGGATCTGGGCTTGGAAAACCAGACTTGGAAAAGTGTTCCAGGTTACAAAGCCTACTTTTCCAAGCCCAGTTTTGCTTTTCAAGTCTTGGAAATTTTAACATGGCATTAGAGAAGCCTAATTACCAACCCCAAATCCTGCAACACATTCCATAGACCACTTATCACCAGGCGCTCTAGTTTTTACTTAACTCCCAGGCTAGAAAATCTAACTTTCAGGTTGATTTCAGCCAGGAAAACTTAAAACAGCACTGGAGAAGCCTATTTAACATCCAAAGAACCTGCCACTTATGCCACAAACACCATCTCATCAAGAATGTTAATTTTCTCTTACAACCAAGTGAGAAATTCTCCTCCAGAGAGGGATCTGGGCTTGGGAAACTAAACCGGAAAAATGTTCCAGTTTTCCAAGTCTAGTTTTAAAAGACCAGTTTTGCTTTTGTAGTCTTGGAAATATTACCACGGCACTGGAGAAGCCAAGTTACTATCCAATAAACCCTGCAACCCATTTCACAAACACCTTCTCCCAAGGCTGTCTAGTTTGTACTGCACCCCGAGGCTAGAAATGCTCCTGTGGAGGTGCACCTGCGGTTGGAGAACTCCAACAGCACCAGAGTTGCATATTTACCATCGCAAAACCTGAAAACAGTTTCACAAACATCTGAACCGCAAACCCAACAACTTTTTTCTTAACGCCGAGGCAAGAAATCCTCAATATTTTGTGGATCTATGCTTGGCAAACTGGACTGGAAAAACTGCGCATGTCTTCCAAGTCTAGTTTTCCAAGCTCAGTTTTGGATTTCTAGTCTTGAAAACTTGACACGACACTGGAGAAGCCTACATACCAACCGGAAGACCTGCATCCCATTGCATCAAATATACTCCCAAGGCTCTCTATTTCTTACCTAACTCCCAGGCTAGCCAGGCGACTTCGGAGGACGATTTCGGCCTGTAAAACTTAAACATCACAGAAAAGCCTACTTATTATCAGAAGACCCTGCCACTTACTCCCAAACACCAACTCGTCAAGGGTGCCTAGTTTTCTCTTAACGACCGAACGAAAAATTATCTTCTGCGTCGGATCTGGGCTTGGAAAACCAGAAATGGAAAAGTGTTCCAGGTTACAAAGCCTACTTTTCCAAGCCGGGCTTTGCTTTTCCAGCTTTGGAAATTTTAGCAGGGCACTGGAGAAGCCTAATTACCATCCCAAAAACCTGTAACATATTTCACAGACCACTTCTCCCAAGGCGCTTTAGTTTTCACTTAACTCCCAGGCTAGAAAATCTATTTTTGAGGGTGATTTCAGCCTGGAGAATGTAACACAGCACTGGAAAAGCCTCTTTCACATCCGAAGAACCTGCCACTTATGTCACAAACACCAACTTGTCAAGAATGGTAATTTTCTCTTAACTACCAAGTGAGAAATTCTCCTCCAGAGAGGGATCTGGCCTTGGAAAATGAGACTACAAAAGCTGATCCAGTTCTCCAAGTGTAGTTTTCAAGCCCAGTTTTGGTTTTATAGTCTTGGAAATATTACCACGACACGGGATAACCTAGTTACCATCCAAAAAACCTGCAACCCCTTTCGACAATCACCTTCTCCCAAGTCTGTCTAGTTTTTACTGAACCCCGAGGCTAGAAAGGCTCCTTTTGAGGTCCACCTGCGTTTGTAGAATGTAAACAGCACTGGAGTTGGGTATTTACCATCCCAAAGCCTGAAACCAATTTCACAAACACTTTCACCGCAATCCCAAACAATTTCATTTTTAACGCTGAAACGAGCAATGTTCCCTATCCGGTCATCTGTCCTTGGCAAACTGGACTTTAGAAACTGTGCACTCTTTTAGAGTCTAGTGTTCGAAGCCCAATTTTGGTTTTCTAGTCTTGGAAAATTTACTGCCGCACAGGAGAAGCCTAGTTACAATCCCAAAACCCTGCAACCCATTCCACAAACACCTTCTCCCAAGGCTGTGTAGTTTTTACTGAACCCGCATGCTAGAAAGGCTCCTCTTGAGGTGCACCTGTGGTTGGAGAACTTAAACAGCACCGGAGTTGCATATTTACATCCCAACAACCTGAAATGAATTCCCCAAACCCCTTTACCTCAGGCCCAACAATTTCTTTTTAACGCCAAAGCTAGAAACCCTCCCACTTAGGTGGATCTGTCCTTGGTAAACTAGACTTGAAAAACGGTGCATGAATTCCAAGTCTAGTTTGCTATCCCAGATTTGGATTTCTAGTCTTGGAAACTTCATCACGACACTGAAGAATCCTGCTTACCATCCGAAAGACCTGCATCCCATTGCACAAACAATTACTGCCAAGGCTCTGGAGTTTTTACCTAACTGCCAGGCTACGAAGCTGACTTCCGAGGGAGATTTCGGTTTGGAAAACTTAACACTGCACCGAAAAGCCTACTTACCATCCGAAGAAACTGACACTTATTCCCCAAACACCAACGAATCAAGACTGGCTACTTTTCTTTTAACTACCAAGCGAGCCCTTCTCTTCTCAGGCGGATATGGCCTTGAAAAGCAGACTTGGAAAAGTGTTCCGGGTTACAAAGCCTATTTTTCCAAGCCCAGTTTTGCTTTTCCATTCTTGGAAATTTTAATACAGCATTGGAGAAGCCTAATTATCATCCCAAGAACCTGCAACACATTTCACAGACCACTTCTCACAAGGCGCTCTAGTTTTTACATAACTCCCAGGCTCGAAAGGCTACTTTTGAGGATGATTTCAGATGGAAACCGTAACAGAGCACTGGAGAAGCCTAGTTAACATTCGCAGAACCTGACACTTATGCCACAATTACCACCTCTTCAAGAATAGTAATTTTCTCAAAACTAACAAGTGAAAAATTCTTCCTCAGAGAGGGATCTGGGCTTGAGAAACTAAACAGAAAACTAATCCAGTTTTTAAGTCTAGTCTTCAAACCTGCACTTTAGATTTCTAGTCNCCTAATTATCATCCCAAGAACCTGCAACACATTTCACAGACCGCTTCTCACAAGGCGCTCTAGTTTTTACATAACTCCCAGGCTCGAAAGGCTACTTTTGAGGATGATTTCAGATGGAAACCGTAACAAAGCACTGGAGAAGCCTAGTTAACATTCGCAGAACCTGACACTTATGCCACAATTACCACCTCTTCAAGAATAGTAATTTTCTCAAAACTAACAAGTGAAAAATTCTTCCTCAGAAAGGGATCTGGGCTTGAGAAACTAAACTTAGAAAAATAATCCAGTTTTTAAGTCTAGTCTTCAAACCTGCACTTTAGATTTCTAGTCTTGGTAATTTTACCATGGCACCTGAGAAGCCTAGTTACATTTCGAAATACATGCAGACATTCCAAAAACAACTTATCCCAAAGCTCTCTAGTTCTTACTGAACCACCAGGTTAAAGAGGTACCTTTCGAAGCGTACCACTGGTTGGATAAGTTAAACAGCACACGAGTTGCATATTTACCATCCAAAATACCGGAAATGAAACAAAAACAAACATTAACAAACGTCAAGCATGAACAATTTTTTTAACGCACAAGAGCGAAATATTCCCAATTACACCATCTCTGCTTGGCAAACTGGACTGGAAAACTGTGCACGTATCCCAAGTCTGCTTTTTCAAGCTCAGTTTTGGATTTCTAGTCTTGGAGACTTCAACACCACCCTGGAGAAGCCCACTTACAGGACGAAAGACCTGCACCCCATTGCCCTTAAAACTATGCCCAAGGCTCTCAAGTTCTTATCTAAGTCCCAGGATAGCCAGGGGACTTCCGAGGACGATTTCCGCCCGGAAAACTTAAAACAGCACTGAAAAGCCTACTTATTATCAGAAGAACCTGCCACTTACTCCCAAACCACAACTCGTCAAGGCTGGCTAGTTTTCTCTTAACTACCTAGAAAAAAAATCTCCTCTGCGCTGGATCTGGGCTTGGAAAACCAGACTTGGCAAAGGGTTCCAGGTTACAAATCCTACTTTTCCAGGGCCGGCTTTGCTTTCCCAGTCTTGGAAAAGTGATCTCAGCACTGGAGAAGCCTAATGACCATCCCCAAATCCAGCAACAGGCTCCACAGACCGCTACTCACCAGGCCCTCTAGTGCTGAACTCCTAGGCTAGAAAGTCTACTTTGGAGGGTGATTTCAGCCTGGAAAACTAAGCGCAGCAATGGTGACGCCGATTTATCATGTGAAGAACCTGCGACGTAAGCCACAAACACCAACCCATCAAGAAGGGTAATTTCCTCTGAACTACCAGGTGAGAAATTCTCCTCCAGAGAGGGATCTGGGCTTGGGAAACTAGACTTGGAAAACTGGAACATTTTTGCTTTTCTCGTCTTGGAAATACTACCACGGCACTGGAGAAGGCAGGTTACCATCCCAGAAAACATGCAACCCATTCCACAAACACCTTCTCCCAAGGCTGTCTAGTTTCTTCTGCACCCCGAGGCTAGGAAGGCTTCTGTTGAGGTGTACCTGAGGTTGGAGAACTTCAACAGCACCGGAGTTGCATATTTACCAGCTCGAAACCTGAAAGCAGTTTCACAAACCCCTTCCCCGCATGCCCAACAACTTCTTTTTTAATGCCCAGGTGAGCAATCCTCCCCACTAGGCGGATATCTGCTTGGCAAACTAGACCGGAGAAACAGTACAAGTCTTCCAAGTCTGCTTCTCCAGGCTCGGTTTTGGATTTCCAGTGTTGGAGACTTCAACACGACCCGGAGAAGCCTACTTACAGGCCGAAAGACTTGCAACCCATTGCCCCTCAAAATACTCCCAAGGCGCTCTAGTTCTTACCTAAGTCCCAGGCTAGCCAGGCCACTTCCCAGGATAATTTCGGACTAGAAAACTTCAAACAGCATCGGAAAGCTTACTTATTGGCAGAAGAACCTCCCACGTACTCCCAAACCCCAACTCGTCAAGGCTGGCTAGTTTTCCCTTCACAACCAAGGAAAAAATCTCCTCTGCTGTGGATGATCTGGGCTTGGAAAACCAAACTTGGCAAAGCGTTCCAAGTTACAAAGCCTACTTTTCCAAGGCCGGCTTTGCTTTTGCAGTCTTGGAAATAT
>NW_028082363.1:0-1898 GCF_014824575.4 Sturnira hondurensis | reverse complement strand
GATCTGGGCCTGTAACCTCTGAGAAGTCTCAGACATGGACCAGCCTCTCAAAAGAGCTCTCAATGAGAAGGGGGGTGGGTTGAACAAATGACTAAATAGGATGAGAGTGGCCTCATTGGAACTCAGAGAAAGAAGCTGTTCCTTCACCCTATAAGAAAGGGCATTTGAAAGCAGTTCCAGATGGATGAGTTTCTATAGAAGAGTATATAACCTATATGATATCCTTAAGTCATTTTATTATTTGTTGTTTCTCAATCATTGAACCTGAAGCTCCTCAGGAGTGGGAGATGCTTTTTTTGATTAGAGTGGGAGGCTGTGATCCTGGACATTTTACATTCTTCTTCATCTGGGACCACCCACTGTACCAACTGCCTATACATCATACACTTTCCTCATTCAGAGGGTCTTAATGCATTTCTCGCTTCAGCATAGCAGAGAAGAACTATGGTTGAAACAGTCAGATGATTCATGGAATGACATATGGATAAGACAATGTAAAATTTAGAAACTGTGAAAGTTTGTTTTTCTAATTTAAAAAAAAGATTCTGTTCATTTTCTTGAGAGAGGGGAAGGGAGGGAAAAACAGAGAGAGAGAAACAGTGACCACTCACCTTTCACACACACCCCAACCTGGAAACTGGCCCACAACCCAGGCATGCGCCCTGACCAGGAGTCAAACCAGCGATCTTTCACTTTGTAGCATGACAACCAACTGGTCATGGTGGTGAGGGCAAAATTCTGACAGTTTTAATGAGTTTGTAAGTGTTTTAGAGAAGCGAATATGGGTTACATTGCACTACCACTGATACTGTGATCTTAGACATTTCTGTATCTGAAAGAGTCAAATATTTCTATATCTCTGACAGATCACTTTCCTCATTGTAAATGGAGTTATATAGTACATACCTCATTGGGTTGTTGCAATGTTTGAGTGAGTTTATTCACATCGAATTCTTAAAGTCTGAAACATTGTGAGAATGAAGCAAATGGTAGTTACTATTGTTGCTGTAGTTGTTAACTATTAAGAGGATGATGAGCCCTGGCTGGTGTGACTCAGTGGATTGAGTGCTGGCCTGCAGAGTGAAAGGTCAGCAGTTCCATTCCCAGTCAGGGCACATGCCTGGGTTGGGGACCAGGTCTCCCACTTGGGGGAGTGTGAGAGGCAACCTATTCAGGTGTGTCTCGCACATGCTTCTCTCCCTTACTTTCTCCCTCTCCCCTCTCTCTAAAAAAATCAATAAATAAAATCTTTTAAAAAGATGGTAATATCGGACAATGTGTTGAAGAGACAAGGAAAGGAAAGCTGCAGTTCATAGGATTCTTTCTGCATTTTCCCATTCTTACCTGCATTTCTATCCAGGAGGAAAATTTTCTTGTCAACAGGATTTGGGAAATACTGACCTTCTGTTGTTTACTCTGTTCCCTTCTGAAGGGCACCCAAGGATGCTTCACTGAAAGATGAGAAATCAGTGCTTTGGTTGGTAACGGTTCCTAAAATCTGGAGATTCTTTTTGGGGACACAGAACTGTAAATGAGAGTAGTGCAAGAACAATTTATGGATGGTTGGAAAATGTTTTCTGAGGTATCTTTAAGGCCTATGCTCTATTGGGGCCATCCACTAATTTCATTAGAATGATAAAAAAATAGACAAAGTTTCTTCTACACCTCCTCCTATGTTCATAGAGCATCTATTACATTTATTAAAAAATAAATTGGCCTCTCCTGAAAAAAATGTAATAAAAGTAACTGCACACAGACTCCATGTCTTCAACACAACCCTTTCCCTCCTCTGTTGTCTTCATTCAAACTGGCCTTGTCCAGGCCAACGGCACTACCACCCCCTCGCCTCCTTTCTCTGGTATCCTCCCCCCTGTGCACATACTGGCCATCCACACCCT
>NW_028082362.1:0-1468 GCF_014824575.4 Sturnira hondurensis | reverse complement strand
TTATCTCAGCACGTGTAAGTTCACATGTAAGTATATTAATACTCTGGCTTTTCACTAGATATACAATTATACTTGCCCTGGTGAGGTACTAAGGGAGATCTTTCCTGTTCCCCCCATGTCTAGACTAAGCCCACAGCTGGAGGTCAGATAACTTCCAGCCAGGAGGCCAGCACCTTTATTCTGGGCTGTCATGCCCATACTAATTACCTCTGTATCTGTGTAACACAATGATACAGAACTCTGCCTGTAAACAGTGATCATTCTCTTTCTCGCAGTTCTGTGCATCCTCTGGAGGGTCTCTGATCTAGGCTGGGTTCAGCAGGCTGTGCTCCATGCACCTCTCAGCCTCCCTGGGGGAGCCAACTTGTGCCCCTCACAAAACACACTGCTGCTTGGAGGACGCACAGAGCACTCTACTTCTGCTTGCTCAGAGCTCACAATTGGGGGCAACTCTGGGCAGGCAGCAAGTCAAGACTGGTGTGTAACACTTAGCTACAGTGCCAGGTGGCTGGATATACCTTGTACTTCCACAGTCTCCCAGGTTGTCACCATTGACCTCCTAAGAGCACCCACTGTCATTGTTCCCAACTTCTTGTTCTTTTGCCAAGAGGCAGCAGGAGAGTCCCCCATACTCACGGGCTCAGTGGAAGCAAGCCTAACATTTTTTATTGAAATATACAAAACATCACGTTAAGCATTTCTGATGCAGTACACTCACAGTGTGCAGCCACCAGCACCATCCCTCTCCAGAACTTTTCATCCTCTCCAACTGAAACCTGCACCCATTGGACTGACTGCTCATTCCCCTCTCCTCCCAGCCCTTTATTTACAAATGTGATGAGGACAGTATTTTTGGAATGAAAATGTTCATTTCTTGTTGACTTTCTTATATGCAACCCTCCCTTCATTGATCCAGGCTTACTCACTGCTCTGGAAGTGTTAAGATTGTTAAAGGGGAAATGAAATGCACAAGAATGAAATGTTCTGGGTTTAAGTTCCAAAGAGGGTTTTTGAGTTCCTGGCTTTCGAGCAATAACCAGGCTTTTTACAGAGAGACAAATATCCCTCCAAATTCCTGAATCTCCTGCAAAGCTGGTGTGGCACGCAGATGTCCTGACTCACGATCATCTGTTCCCCACTGCACACGTCTCTAGGAGAGGAAATCAGCCAGCAGGCTGCATGAGAACTGTTTTATATGATTAGGTGCCTATTATAAACAAGGAATCTGAATTTCCATGTCACCTGGAAGGCAGAACCAGGATGGGACGTTCAGGTGGCAGGTGGCAGAGCACTTATGAGTTAAACTCTGTTTTTCCAAGTCTCTATCCCAGGACTATTGGAGGAGAGAATGACTGACCTTGGATTCCATGGTGAGGTCATGCTCTGGCCATAGTACATGGCTCCAAGTGTCCTCCTAATGCTGACGTCCTGTGACAAACAAAACAAAACTAAACAAAACTTTAAAGCC
>NW_028082361.1:0-562 GCF_014824575.4 Sturnira hondurensis | reverse complement strand
ACCCCCTTTTCTGCCATATGAAGAGAATATATGTGAAAATGAGATCTAGAAACGCCTAAATCTCAGTTTTTCACCTATAAAATGGGGTTAATAATTATATTTACTTTGTAGAGTGTCTGTGAACGTTAGAATTGAAGCCTTTGGAATATAGCTTCGTATGTTGTCAGTAGCAAAAAGAAAGAAAGAAAGAGAGAAAGAGAGAAAGAAAGAAAGAAAGAAAGAAAGAGAGAGAAGAAAAGGAAAGAAAAAGTGAACTAACTACCTCTTCATGCTCCGGAGAGCTTTGAAGAATTTTAAGGGAGAGAGTGAAAAGAGCAGATTTTGTTTCATGAAGATGCTACAGGGCTGTTGGCATACCAGGGTCCACAGAAAGCCATCTTTCCTGATGTTTTCTGGCCTCTTTTGAGTAGGAGGGAAAAAATCCCACACAACTACATGGAAGACACTGGTGATTTCACAGAGAGGCCAGAGGCACGGAATGGGACCCTTGGTGATAGGACCCTGAGGAATGAGAGTTGGAAAGGCCAGTAGCACTAAACATCAAGTTTAAGCGGGTGTGGGA
>NW_028082360.1:0-850 GCF_014824575.4 Sturnira hondurensis | reverse complement strand
AAGGAAATCTGAATAAGCCGTGGACTCTAACTAGTTGTACCAGGACTGGCTCATTGATCATAAAAACCAAACACGGTTCATGGAAGACGTAGGGAATTCCTTACACTAACTCTGCCACTTTTCTGTAAGCCTAAGACTGCTCTCCAAGGTGAAGTTTATTTTAAGAATGGAAACCACCACCTCGAAGAAGCATCGGCCCGGCGGAGAGCCACGCCCCACCTCTGGGTGAGCCGCACCTGTAAACAGTCTCTGTCGCTCCGGAGTCCCTGGGACCCTGTGCCCACGACACACGCATGGGGCAGGCGGGCGAGCTGCCAGCGCTGGATCCAGTCTCCAAACGCAACGCCCGGGCCTGTGGCAGGAGCGTTAGAGGGCAGGTGAATGTTCGCAGGGTGGAGGGGAAAAGAACCTCAGGGCGCAGGTTCAAACAGGGGAGGGGTGGGGGTTGGCAAGGGCTCACTCTGGGTAACACTGACACACCCCCGAGGATTCCTTTGTGACCTCTCAGCGTGTCCCCTGAACTGGGCACACAGAGTGGAAACACAGGTGCCCTCGCACCTCGTTAGTGACAGTGTTGTGGTCATGCACAGGCCAGGAATGCAGGCAGAGCCTCCATGTGCGAAACCCTCGTTCCTTCCCAGGTCCTGTCTTCCCACCCTCACCACTCAGCGAATACAAGCTCGGGAGCATGGGAACTGCCATGGCTGACAGTCCCCGCTCCCCAGGAGAAAGGAAGGGGCCCGAGAGACCAAGAGTTGGCCTTCCCAGCCGCTTCATCTGTGCCATTCACCTCTCTGTGCGGCCGAGAGCTCAACGCTGGGGAAAGTCTAAGGAAGGGGAGAGACTGGAA
>NW_028082359.1:0-1144 GCF_014824575.4 Sturnira hondurensis | reverse complement strand
GGTTGGGGACAATAGGGCCTGAGAAAGAATGCATAAAGTCCTATGAAACCTGATTTGCTAAAAGTGTCCTCAATTTAAATGTGAAGGTCCCAAGAACAAAATAAGTTTGTTTTCTAAGGTTTTATAGCTCATTGGCATCACCCAGTCCACCAGACCCTGATGCAAAGAGATACCCATGATCTCAGAAATGTTATATGTAAGCCATACCTACTTTCTTTTATATGTATTCCTGTGCAAGCTAAACTCAGTAAAAACCCATTGAGAGTGAGGCTGAGCCACATTTATCCTCTGAGAGATTGGTCAGCCTTCCTCCCCAAGCAAATCCTTTCTTGGTAGAATTATTGTCACCCACAGCAGCCTGGGAGAGATATGCAGGTACAGCTTCCCCACAATTGGGCTGCTGGATTTGGAGGACACAGAGTCTGTGTGCAAAGTCACACAGCTCCTCCATGAGCAACCCTAGAGAAGACTGCCTTTGAAAAGAAGTCTGAGTAACAAACAGTGGTGTCTGAATTCTCACCTCTGATGCTTTCCTCTTGTGTTTCGTCACTAATATTCACACTTGACCATGACTGAAGATGTATCTTCAATTTTCACTGATGGAGACTGGAGCATGTGAGGAAAGTCAATGAGCCCAAATCACTTTCCACTTTGAAAAGTGCTGTGATTTTTTAACAGAAATTCCCCAACGTGGGGATGCAGGAATTCCTGGTAGAGACAATTATATGCAGAGTATTTGGCATGGAATGTCCCCTATGACTAAAGAATATAAAGTGATTTGGAACCTAAACTATATATAAAATGTTGGGACAGACATGCAAGCACTTCCTTAAGGACAGCCATGCCCAGAACAGCTGTGTATTAAAATGCAATAATTTACACTGGGGTCATGACACTTGATGAGTGCAGAGGTGTGCTTCTCATGTTCCTCATTAGGAAGATGTCTTCCTTTGTGGCTGACCCTGCATTACACAGGGCTTTGTTGTTTCTTGTTGTCATATGGCTACTGGTTCATTAACATCTCCCTAAAGACCACCAAAAAGTATCTTGGGTTACAGCTGGCATTTTTACATGGATAGACAGGCTCTTGTTGGAAAGGCCACCACACAGTGAATGTTAGAAAATACTGGGTCATAACTTAAGA
>NW_028082358.1:0-2622 GCF_014824575.4 Sturnira hondurensis | reverse complement strand
CCCCCCCCCCCCGGGGGCTGGTTGCCAATCATCACCTTCAGTGGCTTAAAATCTTTTTCAGGTGGACGAAAGGCACCGCAGCAACGCCACTGTCAGCCAGAGGAATTCTGGTTAATGACGTGGCACCCCCGGACCTTAAACAAATGGCACGCCATCGGATCTTTGGGTGGTACTCCAGCTGTGAGCACCGGCCACGCTGACCTGCCCCGCGGGAGCATAGGGGCGGATGATTACATGTCCAGTCCTCCTCACAGTGTTTCTGAAATACGGCCTCACACGAGCCAATAATGTACTGTAATGAGGGTCGTTTCTATTGGCTGAGGTCCGGTGGGGAGCAGCAGAAACTAGGGGACAACCAGACGCTCAGTGACAGAGAACCGCGGCGGCAACTCCGTGGAGCGGGCGATGTGGCTCTGAATTCCAACCGGTCGCCCATGGCGTGACGTGCGGTCAGTGGGAGGCGGGCGGGCGTGGCACGGACACTGGAACACTGTCCTGCTGGGTGCCTGGGTCCACCGGGCCCTGGGAAAGTCCCGGAGGGACACACCCGCACCTGTGTCCTTCACGGTGGCTCCCTGAGGACCGAGTGAGAGAGCCAGAAGGACCTGCAGGCTTCGCGGTGGCTGAACCTGTCACGGAATTTTATTGTAATGGTCACTGGTAGCCAGCATGCTCATTTTGATAAGCTTTTAAAAGACAACAAAACGTGTTTTCACACAGGCAGCTTTCCACTGGCGTTGTTGGTGTCCGAGGTTTATGGCCACGCTACCAGAAGTCACCGTCTCGCCCCTTAAGTGTTTGGGGCTGCGTCCCCCGCCAGAAGGACCGCCCACACTG
This sequence comes from Sturnira hondurensis, assembly GCF_014824575.4. Taxonomy (NCBI): domain Eukaryota; kingdom Metazoa; phylum Chordata; class Mammalia; order Chiroptera; family Phyllostomidae; genus Sturnira; species Sturnira hondurensis. The sequence goes on along the minus strand of NW_028082358.1, from coordinate 1,785 downwards.
CAGCCACGTTCCCCGGGCCCTGGCTCTCCCCGTGCAGAGGGCCACCCAGCAGAAAACGACTCAGGGACAGCGTGGGCCGTGGTTTACTCTCAGAGCACGTTCGACTCTCAACTCCATTGTGTGCAGGTCCAGACTTCGCGTAGAAAGGCCTAGAAAGCCAACGAAGTCACCTAAAGTCGAGGGAAGATCCCAGCTCACACCGCGAGGGAATCCCGACCCCGCCGGCCACTTCTCTGCCCCACAGGCGGCTCCACGGTGAAAAGTCAGAACAGAAGTGTGAAGGCTTTCACAGACTTTTAAAAAGTTTTTGCAGTCACACAGGTTTTAACAGAGCGCCCTGCCGACTCCGTTTGATGGCCAGGCAGACTCACAAGGGCTGGAGGGCCGGTCTCCCGCGGGACCAGGTCAGGAAAGAAGAGCATCGTGGGTGTGATGTCGGAGGCAACCGTCGGTTTCCCCCCGGCCTCTTTCTTTTCACAACTCGCCCCCCGTGCCCACCCCCGCTCCAGAAAAAATATCTTACGTACACATCTTCACATGGAAGTTTAAAAAGTCCGACGTGTTTATCTCAGGGAAGAACACAATCACAATAGAAATGCTCCCCGTGTCAGACTAAACATCATAAAATAATACATAAAAGGGTGTTTTGTGAAAACCCTGTGAGCGTGGGCATTCCCTACCTCTCGTCTAAAACTGAAAGCCACGTGACCCTGCCCCTGGGTCACGGCACTTGCCAGTCTCAGCAGGGTGCATCACCACCACCTTGCAGTTCGGAGCTGGCCCCAGTGGCTGCACGTTCAAGTTCAACAGAGAGTATTTCCCCTGATCCCTTCGGAAGGCATTGCTCATCACTAATTTCAAAAACAGAGGATGAAGCCCTCTTATACTGTTCAAAGGGGACCAAAAAGATATTTTCAAGAAATGAGACAATACAGTCAACAAAGAATAAGAGAAGCATTCCTCAGGAAACGTTACAAAATGGTTGTTTTCCTCCGCTGCGCCGTTATTGACCTGCATGAGGAACACGCATGCATCTTTCGGTGACTCCGAAATAAGTACACGCATGGGAAACCAACCCCCCCCAACTCCTTCGCTCGCAGGCGTGACTTCGGGAGGGCCTGGCAGTGCCACGGTGAGCCCTCCCCGAGTGTCGCTCTCTCGGGAGAAACAGGACTCGGGGAGAAACGTTCCTCTAGAAAACAGGCCTGGGAACGAGAAAGCTGGTCACAGCAGCGGTCACGGTGGCAGCCCCGTGCTTCTGCGAACTTTCTCACGCCAGGCTGCTGGTAGACACGGTCTGTGATAGGTCGGTGGCTTCATCAGGCCACTGGAAACCACAGGACGCCCCTGCCCTTAGATTCCAGTGAGAGGGACGGGGACGCCATGGTCAGCTGGAGACCCTGCTCCGTTTGGTCAGTGGCCCTATGACCTGGGGCCGTCTGCCCACGTGGCCCAGCCCCCTGCGTGTTCATCTGTTCAGCCTGAATAGCACCGCCAGCCTCGAGTGCTCTTAGCATGACCTGATACCGTCAGACATGTGAACCATTCTGCAAACAGAGGCTACCCTAAGTAAGCCTGAACGTGGGTTAAAGTGAGTTAACGGATCGATCGCAGCCCTCACACAAACGAAGTGCACGCACTCCTCGGTCATGCGTCACCGTCAGGGCTGGGGTCTCTACCTCCATCCACTCTCCGCCGCGGGCTCCAGGGGCATGATGGGAAAGCGGCCCCACGTCCTAGACTTGCCGCCCCCAGAGGTGAATCTTGTGGACGCTGCAGACCGGC
>NW_028082357.1:0-729 GCF_014824575.4 Sturnira hondurensis | reverse complement strand
ATCAATTTAAGAAGCTGAGGCTAAAAACAATAGTCTCACAAACAATGGAAATACAAAGAACCAATCCCCAAATGAAAGGAAAGAGGAAAGCCTCCTAAAAAATGTCAAGTGACATAGAGGCAAGTCAGCTATCACACACTGAGTTCAAAGCAATGGTTATAAGAAAGCCCAATGAGCTCACAGAGATAAAGAGTGCAGTTTCTCAAATGAAGAACACAGTACAAGGAATCAAGAGCAGGCTAGATGAAGCAGAGAATCAAATCAGCGAGCTGAGAACCAGGTAAAAATAAAAACACCCAAAAAGAGAAAGAGAAGGAAAAGAGGCTCAGAAAGAATGAAGAGGGATTGAGGGAAATGCAGGACATGAAGTGTAATAATATCCATATAATAGGAGGAGAAGGTATCTATATAATACCAGAAGGAGAAGAAGAGCAAGGAGTAGAAAACCTGTTTGAAAAAGTAATGATGAAAAACTTCCCTAATTTGATAAAATAAAAAATTACGCAAATACAGGGAACATAGAGTACCAATCAAGAGAAATCCAAACAGACCACTTCAAGACACATTATAATTGAAATGGCAAAATTCCAAGAAAAAGAGGAGAACCTTAAATGCAGCAAGGGAAAAACAAGAAGTAACATACAAGGGAGCCTCAATAAAACTACCAGCTGACTTCCCAATGGAAATGCTCCAAGACAGAAGGAAATGGCAAGAAATATTCCAAGTAAT
>NW_028082356.1:0-710 GCF_014824575.4 Sturnira hondurensis | reverse complement strand
TGGGTGTTTGGGTTTTTTTCCTGTGGGGTTGGTTTCTAATTTCAGTCCCTTATAGTCAGAGAAAATGCTTGGTATGATTTCAATTTTCTTGAATTTGTTGAGGGTCCTTTTGTGTCCTATCATTTGGTCTATCTTGGAAAATATTCCATGTGCATTTGAAAAGAATGTGTATTTATCTTCTTTGGGATGAAGGGCTTTCTATATATCAGTCAAGACCATTTCATCTAGGGTGTTGTTTAGTGCAGCTATATCTTTATTGATATTTTGTTTGGAAGATCTGTCCATTTTTGACAGTAGGGTGTTAAAATCCCCTACTATAATTGTGTTGCTGTCAATATCTTTCTTGAAGTCTTCTAGGATTTTTCTTATATATTTGGGTGCTCCTATGTTGGGTGCATATATATTTATGATGTTAATGTCTTTTTGGTGGATTCTTCCCTTGAGTATTATGAAGTGACCTTCTGGGTCTCTTTTTATGGCCCTTTTTTTGAAGTCTATTTTGTCTGATATTAGAATTGCTACCCCAGCTTTTTTTTCTTGTCCATTTTCTTGTAAAATTTTTTCCAGCCTTTCACTTTTATTCTGTGATGGTCTTTTGTCCTGAAGTGGGTCTCCTGTAGGCAGCATATGTGTGGGTCATGCTTTCTTATCCGTGCATCTATTCTATATCTTTTGATTGGAGCATTTAATCCATTTACATTTAAGGTTAT
>NW_028082355.1:0-841 GCF_014824575.4 Sturnira hondurensis | reverse complement strand
GAGGCCAAGGGAGCTGGGGGTGGGGGCGGGGAGCAAGTCCCAGAAGCGTGCCGGCACTCGGAGAGCAGTGGCCCCCAGCGGGGTCTGGAAGCCTGCCTGTGGGCGCTGCTCTTGGGACGAATCCCTGACCTAGCCCCCTGAGGACCCCAGAGGAAGCTCTTTCTTGATTTTTTCTGCAGACTTGAGCCTCTTCTCATGCCATTGTCTCCTTCTGGAAATACTCTCCCCAGCGAAAGCATAGGTGCAAATCCTACCCCTTTTCACTGCTTTCAACCTTTCCTGGGTGGATCCTCCAGCCGGGGAGAACCTCTCCCTCTTTCTCTCCTGACCCGCAGAGCTGACCCAGCCCTGAGCTGTGTGGGCTGGGCTGGGAGCCCCTGGGCCAGAGCCTCTGTCTCAGTTCACATCCCCCTGGAGTCCACATTGCTGCCTGTGCGTAGCGAGCACTTAACTTCTTGATGCTCCATTGAGAAAATGTTAGTGATGGGACTGTCATTTAAGCAGAGGGCACAGGGTGGCTTCCCTCTGGAGTTTCTTGGACTCTGTAGATTAACTGAGCATCTGGAAGGCTCTAGAACTGACCCAAGGGGAGGAACGCAAAGCAGGGACAGCCCGGTTCTCAGCACCATTGACCTGCGAGGTCGTCAGGGCAGCTGCGGCTGCACAGATGAAGGGGTGAGGCTCTGACAAGTGAAGGGCTTCTCCGGGACCCACAGCGCTGGCCGGGCTGGGGCTGGAGCCCAGGCCGGTGCCCTTTTCCTGGGAGGGAGCGGGGATGAGCAAACCCGCGTCTGGACCCGGGTAGCACAGGGCCTCGGAAGTCAGGAGTCGTTTTACAAAA
>NW_028082354.1:546157-562008 GCF_014824575.4 Sturnira hondurensis | reverse complement strand
TAGCGTGTGAGCAAGTAGAGTTAATCACTACAGTAATAGAATTCAGGAACCCGTAAAGTGGGCTAAGACTGGAGAGATGTGTTGTGAAGTATTTACAGGGCTATAGAAAGCAACAAACAAACACACAAAAAAAGGGCAAGAGAAGTGAGGAAAAAAGCAATAAGTTTGGGGTGAAATGAAGAGGGACTAAGACAGGAATAAAGAAAGGAGAGGAACAGAGTACTGAAAGATACAGCAACAATAAAATTAAAAAATATATATGATTACTGAAAAAAGTTTAAAAATAAAAGTAAAAAACAAAAACAAAAAAACAAAAAAAACCCAACAACAAAAACTCCTTCCTTGTCGGTTTCAAACTGTCCAATCCGGATTTTCTGGTTTTGGTGGGACCCCTCTGTGGACTGGGTTGTAGGCCCAGGCGCACACCCACCCACTAGCCAGGCTACCAGACTGGGGTACAGGCGCCCGCCCACCTGACAGGCTGTCTTGGTCCCACGGGATCTGGTACTGTCCTGTGGCTGGGTGAGAAGCAAGTCAAGCTGCCTTCACAGAACACCTCAGTCCACTTTCCAGTAAAAATTTCTCCAGAAAGCGTGCCTCTCAGCCCAGCCCAATCCCCAACCTGACTGGTTAGGACAATGCTCCTCTCAAATTTCCTGGGCTGGCAGGCTGGTGGGCTGGCGACCACAGAGATCGCAACTGAACACGGCCCCCTGTCCTTGCCACCCTCCCTGCACACCTAGGCAGACAGGTCTCTGCCACCCAGCCCCTCCTAGATGTTGAGGGAGGGAGCCAGCTCTTCCAGGGACCCCGCAGCCGGCCCAATCCTCCACTGGGTGCTGGGCTCCCTATGAGTCCTTCGTGGCACTGACCACAGACGGAAGCCTCTACACCCCTAACACAAGGGCAGCGGCGGCTCTGAGGCGTTTTGGGCTTGGCCCAGGGCAGCCGGTCCTGCCACTGCCGCTTTTGTCTTTACTCACAGTTGCTGGACTCCCGCTGAGTCCTCTGTGGCAGACACCCCGACGCTGGCCGTAGACCGAAGCCTCTGGACCCTGGAAGCTGCGGCAGCAGCAGCTCCGAGGTCTTTACGCGCCAGCCAATGTCTGCTGGTCCCGCCGCTGCTGCTTTTGACTTTACTCTGGGGTGCCTGGCTCCCGAGGGCAGCCGGCCCTGCCGCTGTCGCTTTTGTCTTTACTCACAGGTGCTGGGGTCCCGATGAGTCCTCTGTGTCAGACGCCCCTGTCGCTGGGCGCAGGGGGAAGCCTCTGGGCCCCGACCGCTGAGGCAGCCAAGGCTCCAAGGTCTTTATGCGCCGGCCAATGGCTGCCGTCCTGCCACCGCTGCTGCTGCCCTTGACTTTTCTCAGGGTTGCCAGGCTCCTGATGAGTTCTCCGTGGCAGACGCCCTTGTCGCTGGGCACAGACGGAAGGAAGCCTCTGGGCTCCAACCGCTGTGGCAGCCGCGGCTTTGAGGTCTTTACGCGCCGGCTAATGGCTGCCGCAGGTCTGGCCGCCTCCGTCCTTACTCGCGTCCCTGAGACCCCAACAACCCCCAGCGGTCTGGTTTGTCACTATCTCTGGTCTCTTATTTTCATAAATGCTGGGGAATTGTTGGTTGGGGAATTGATTGCGCTGTTCTTCTGTAAATCTACCAGGATTTTCCCCCAAGTGTAGGAGAACTGCAGTCGCTCCGTCCTACTCCGCCGCCATTTTCTCCTCTCAGGAGAGACTCTTAAAAGCAGCAAGAGAAAAGAAGACACTTATCTACAAAGGAGTTCCCATAAGACTAGCATCGGATTTCTCAAAAGAAACCTTACAGGCAAGAAGGGGCTAGAAAGAAGTATTCCAAGTCATGAAAGACAAGGACCTACATCCAAGATGACTCTATCCAGCAAAAGCTATCATTTAGAATGGAAGGGCAGATAAAGTACTTCCCAGATAAGGTCAAGTTAAAGGAGTTCATCATCACCCAGCCCTTATACGAAATGTTAAAGGGACTTACCTAAGAAAATGAAGAAGATAAAAAATACAAGCAGTAAAATGACAAACTTACAACTCTCAACAACATAACCTCAAAACAAACAAAAAAACTAGCAAACAACTGAAACAAGAACAGAATCACAGAAATGGAGATCCCAGGGAGGGTTATCAGTGGGGAGGGGGAGGAGGAATAATTGGGAAAAATATAGGGAATAAGAAGCATAAGAAGCATAAATGGTCTACAGAATAGACAGGGGGTAGTTAAGAATAGTATAGGGAATGCAGAAGCCAAAGAACTTACATGTATGACCCTTGGTTATGAACTAAGGTGGAGGAATGCTGATGGTAGTGGTGGTGTAGGGTGGAGAGGAATAAAGGGGAGAAAAAATGGGACAATTTTAGTAGCATAATCAATGAAATATATTAAGAAACAGCCTATATTTTAAGGTATTGTCAAGGATTGACAGTCTTAACAATGGAACCAAATAAACTGATTGGATCTAAGGGAATCTAAAAATGGGATTATACTGGCCTCATAAAAAGAGTGTGGGAGTCTTCCCTGTCTTGTCTTTTTTGGAATAGTTTGAGAAGAATCAGTTTTAGCTCTTCTCTAAATGTTTTTAAAATTCTCCTGTGAATTCATCTGGTAAGGGCTTTTGCTTACTAGGAGGTTTTTGATAGTTGAGCGCTTTAATTTCAGTGGCTGTTATCAATCTATTTAGGTTTTTTGCTTTTTCTTGACTGTGTTTTGGAGGATTATGTTTCTAGAAGTTTGTACATTTCACCCAGGTTTCCAAATGTCTTGGCATATAGTCATTCATGGTAATTTCTTACAATCCTTGGTATTTCTGTGGTATTGATTGTAATTTTGCCTCTTGCATTTCTGATTTCATTTATTTGGGTCATCTGTCATTTTTTCTTGATGAATCTGGTTAAAGGCTTGTCAACTTTGTGTATATTTTCAAAGAACTAACTCCTGGGTTTATTGATCCTTAGAATTGTTCTTTTAGTCTCTATTTTGTTTTAATTCTGCTGTGATCTTGATTATTTCCTTCCTTCTACTTGCTTTGGGCTTTGTTTGTTGTTCCTCCAGTTCTTTTAGAGATAGGTTTAGGTTGTTAATTTGAAATGTTTCTCTACTTTAGGTAGGCTTGTATTGCTGTAAACTTCCCTCTTAGGACTGTCTTCACTGTGTCCTATAGGTTTTGGACTGTTCTGTGTCCATTTTCATTTGTTTCCAGATCCTTTTTGATTTATACTTTGGTATCATTTTTACCCCAGCATTATTTAATAACATGTTTTTCATCCTCCATGAATTTGACTGTTTTTGAATGTTTTCCTTGAGGTTGGTTTCCAGTTTCAAGTCCTTGTTTGTGGTTGGAGAAAATGCTTGGTATAATTTCAATTTTTCTTAAATATGTTGATGCTTGTTTTGTGATCTGTCATATGGTCTATCTTTGAAAATATTCTATGTGCATTTGAAAAGAATGTGTATTTTGCTTCTTTGGGGTGAAAGGTTCTGTATATATCAGTTAAGTCCATTTGATCTAATGTGTCATTCAGTGCCACAGTATCCTTGTTGATATTTTGTTTGGAAGATCTATCCATTTTTGACAGTGGGGTATTAAAATCCCTTTCAATGAGTGTGTTGCTGTCTATATCTTTCTTGAAGTCCTCCAAGATTTTCTTTATTATATATTTGGATGCTCCCATGTTGGGTGTATATGTGATTCTAATATATATATGTCTTCTTGATGGATTCTTCCCTTGAGTATTTATGAAGTGTCCTTCTGGGTCTCTTTTTATGGCCTTGGTTTTGAAGTCAATTTTGTCTGATTGAAGTATTACTATCTTGTCTTTTTTTTCCTGTCCAGTTTGGTTGGAATATTTTTATCCAACCCTTCAGTTTCAGTCTCTATAGGTCTTTTGTTCTGATGTGGGTCTCTTGTATTCAGCATATATGTGGGTCATGACTTCTTATCTACTCAGCTACCCTATGTCTTTTGATTGGAACATTTAATACATTTACATTTGAGGTTATTATTGATAGGCACTTATTCAATGCTATTTTACTCTCTTTGTTCCTTTCTCTCTCACTGTTTTTCTTCCTCTTCTTAAAGCAGCCCCTGTAGCATTTCTTGCAATGCTGGTTTGGTAGAGGTGTATTTTTTAAGCCTTCTCTTGTCTGGGAGGCTCCTTATTTTGCCTTCCATTTTAATTGAGAACCTTGCTGAATAGAGTAGCCTTGGTTGTAGGCCTTTGCTTTTCATTACTAGAAATATTTCTTGCCATTCCCTTCTAGCTTGCCGTGTTTCCACTGAGAACTCAGCTGCTAGCCTTATCAGGGCTCCCTCGTAGGTTACTTCCTGTTTCCTCTTGCTGCATTTAAGATTCTCTCTTTGTCTTTAAATTTTACCATTTTAATTATGACGTGTCTTGGAGTGGGCCTCTTTGGGTTCCTCTTGATTGGGATCATTTCTACTTCTTGGACTTGTGTGGCTTTTTCACTCATCAAATTAGGGAAGCTTTCCATCATTACTTGTTCAAACAGGTTTTCGATTCCTTGCTCCTCTTCTTTTCCTTCTGGTACCCCTATTATATGGATATTATTTTGTTTCATATTTTCCTTAATCCCTCTTCATTCCTTTATAGTCTTTTCCTTTTCTTGCTCTTTTTGGGAGTTTTTTTTCTACCTTGCCCTCCAGCTCACTGATTCAATCCTCTGCTTCATCAAGCCTGCTTTTGATCCCTTCTACTGTGTTCTTCAATTTAGAAATTGTACTCTTCACTTTCCCTTGGCTCTTGTTGATTGTTTCTGTGTTTTTTGTTATGCTGATATAGTTTGCAGTATGTTTCCTCGTAATTTCCCTGTAGTTTCTGATAATTCACTCTGAGCTCATTGACCTTTCTTTTTTATTTGAATTTGCAAAGTTGTATTTGTTTTTTTTTTCTAATTTTTTAAAGATTTTATTTATTTATTTATCTTTAGAGGGGAAGGAGAGAGGGAGAGAAACATCAGTGTATGGTTGCCTTTCATGCGTCCCCTGCTGGGAGTTGGCCTACAGGGAACTGGCCTGCAACCCAGGCATGTGCCCTGACTGGGAATCGACCTGCGATCCTCTGGTTCGCAGGCCCGCATTCAATCCACTGAGCTACACCAGCCAGGGCCTGTTTTTTTTTAAATATATTTTATTGATTATACCATTACAGTTGTTCTATTCCCCCCCTTCATTCCCCTCCACCCGCACACTCCCTCCCCCACCATTCTCCCCCCACTTAGTTTATAACCACGTGTCTCAAGTTCTTTAGATTCTACATTTCCCCCACTATTCTTGCCCTCCCCTATCTATTTTCTACCTACCATCTATGCTATTTTCTGTGTCTTCTCCCCCCTTCTCCCCCTCCCACCCCCCTGTTTCTAACCCTCCATGTGTTCTTCATTTCTATGGTTCCACTCCTGATCTAGCTGTCCTCTTGGTTTGCTTTTGTTTTAGGTGTGGTTGTTAATAACTGTGAGTTTGCTGTCCTTTCACTGTTCATATTTTTCATCTTCTTTTTCTTAGATAAGTCCCTTTAGCATTTCATATAATAAGGGCTTGGTGATGATGAACTCCTTGAACTTGACCTTATCTGAGAAGCACTTTATCTGTCCTTCCATTCTAAATGAAAGCTTTGCTGGATAAAGCAATCTTGGCTGTAGGTCTTTGGATTTCATGACTTGGAATACTTCTTTCCAGCCCCTTCTTGCCTGTAAGGTCTCTTTTGAGAAATCCGCTGACAGTCTGATGGGTACTCCTTTGTAGGTGACTGTCCCCTTATCCCTTGCTGCTTCTAGGATTCTCTCCTTCATTTTAGTCTTGGCTAATGTAATTATGATGTGCCTTGGTGTGTTCCTTCTTGGGTCCAACTTCTTTGGCACTCTCTGAGCTTCCTGGATTTCCTGGAAGTCTATTTCCTTTGCCAGACTGGGGAAGTTCTCCTTTATTATTTGTTCAAATAAGTTTTCCACTCGTGGCTGTTTCTTTCCCCCTTCTGGTACCCCTATAATCCGGATGTTGGAACGTTTAAAGATGTCCTGGAGGTTCCTAAGCCTCTCCTCATTTTTTTGAATTCTCATTTCTTCATTCCTTTCTGGTGGGATGTTTTGTTCTTCCTTCTGGTCCATTCCATTGATTTGAGTCCCAGTTTCCTTTCCATCACTATTGGTTTCCTGTGCATCTCCCTTCATTTCAATTAGTTTAGCCTTCATATGTTCCTCTAATTTGTGACTTTGTTCCTCTAATTTGTGACTATAATCTACCAGTTCTGTGAGCATCCTGATAAATAGTGTCCTGAATTGTGCTTCTGAGAGGCTGGCAATTTCTCGGTCGCTTAGAGTTATTGGCTCTGGGACTTTGAGTTCTTCTTGCGCCATCTTTCGGGTTGTTTGTGCCTGTTCCATAGCAGGATCAGAGCCCTAAAGTGTTCACTAGAACAGGGCAACTAAGTCGCTGGGTTGTGACGTTGTATGTGGGGGCGGGGGTCAAAGAGGGACAATGGCTCTCACTGGTATTGCAGGGCAACTAAGTCGCTGGGTTGTGACGCTGTATGTGGGGGCGGGGTCAAAGAGGGACTATGGCGTCCTGTCCGCCACCTGCTGCCACGGCCCTCACCGGTGCCGTAGTTGCTGCCGTCACCGGGCCCACGCGTTTCGTCCGTCCCACTGCACACGAGTGTGCCACCGCCGTCATCCCTCGCCCCCTGGGGCCTGCGTGGTCTGTCTCACTGTGCGTGAATATATGCCTGCGGTCTGCCCCGCACCCCAACTGGTTCCCGTCTGCCTGCGCGCCTGGGTCGGGGGCCCTGTCCTGCCCGACCCTGCTCGCTGCTGGCTCCGCCCCTCTTACCGTCCCCGTTGAATGGTTAGATGTAGTCGGACTTCCATATAATTCAATTTTCTGTCCTTTGGTTGTGTCTTTGTTTCTCCAAACCTTTGTTGTATTAAAACTTGGTTGTGGGAGAAGGCACAGTGTTTCCACCTATGCCTCCATCTTGGCGGAAGTCCTCAGCAGTCTAGTTTAAGCACCATAGGGTAGGGTCGAATCCCTCCTGGAGTAGGGGCTATTGTTCCTCCTCAAGCTGCTGCTACTCAGAGAGGAGTGTTTGACCTGAGCAAGATGGTTGTTGACGTCTGAGGGATGACTCAACACCAGGATCACATCATCTACTCTTTCAGTTTTCTGCCCCAAGCTTCAGTCCTTATTCTCTCTTCAGGTGTTTCCACCCCATTCTGCCCTTGCCTTTGCCAGAGCTCAGGGTAAGTGGCTGCAAATGAAAATTTGTGTTTGCCTTTTAAATGGCTCTTGAATTTCAGCCGTCAGTCTCTGCAGCCCTGCAGCTTTTCACTGCTGGTTGTTATCTGTGTACTTTTTGGGCTCTGGTGTTCTAGGCTGGGAATGCTTGCTCAGGATTCAGACCCCATTCTTCTCGGGGGGGATCCAACCAGGTGCTTAATTAACTCTCCAGTGCTGCCACCTGTGGGTGCCCAGCCAATCCTCTTGAGTGTCTACTGTACTCCTTACCAGACAGGTTGTACCAAATCTGACTCATCTGTCTGTCTGAAGTTATATGGCTTCTCTCAGGCTATTGCTCTGTGTTGTTTGTTCCAGGTGGTTTCTCCGTATTTAGTTGAAATTCCAGATTGGCCCTGGGAGGAGGTCAGTGTAACTTCCATTCACTCCTCCACCTACTTCCTATTTGTTTTTATTTAGAGAGAGGGGAAGGTAGGGAGAAAGAGAGGGAGAGAAACATCAATATGTGGTTGCTTCTCATGCACCCCGTACTAGGGACTTGGTTCGCAACTCAGGTATGTGCCCTGACTGGGAATCGAACTTGCGACCCTTGGTTCTCAGGCCAGCACTCAATCCACTGAACCACACTAGCCAAGGCATCTTCTAGTGTATTTTTTATTTATGATATTATATTCTTAATTTCTTCCTGGTTCTTGTTTACAGTTTCTATTTCCTTTTTCTTGCTGCTGTAGTTCCTACTCAGTTTCTTATAGTTGTTGGTAAGTTCTTTGAGCATTCTTTTAACCATTTTTTAAAAATTCTATGACTGATAGATTACTTGCTTCCATTTCATTTAGCTCTTTTACTGGGGATTCTTCCATTCCTTTTGATTGAGGGTTGTTTCTTTGTCTTCTCATTTTAGGTGACTGTTTGTTTCTGTGTCTTGGGGTACTCTGCTTTGCCTGCCTGTCTTTGTGGAGTGGACTTCTGTGGTAGGAGTTCCGGGGGAAACAGTGGAACAGTCTCTTTGATCTCCTTGTCTGGATGCTCTAGGGTTGCCTTTTCTTCCATTTGTATGGGCCCTTTTGTTGTACTTGGGCTTTACTTGATGGCTTCTGTTTTGGTGGGTTTTCCCCTTCTATGGGCTTACTGGTAGTCACAACTCCAACCTTGTCTATTATGTTGTAATCTTATATATTTTTAATAATTTTATTGGGATATAATTCATATATCATACACTTCATCTATTTAAGTGTATAATTCAATACTTTTTAGTATATGCACCGAGTTATACATCTACATCTACCACCACAACCTAAGTTTGAAACACTGTCATCACCCCCCAAAAAGCCCATACCCATTAGCTGTCAATCCCCATTCTACCATATCACCACACCCCTCAGCCCTGTCTCTGTAGATTTTCCTATTCTGGTCATTTCATATGAATTAATTTATAAAATTTGTGGCCTTTTGTTTCTGGCTTATTTCACTTAACAATGTTTTTCTGGTTTACCATGTTGTAGCATGCCATACTTCATTTTCTTTTATTAGTGAATAGCATCCCATTGTATGGATGTACTACATTTTCTTTGTTCAGTCATCAGATGGTGGAATTTGGGTTTTCTTGACTTTTTAAAAAGATTTTATTTATTTATCTTTAGAGGGGAAGGGAAGGAGAGAGGGAGAGAAATATCAATGTATGGTTGCCTCTTGTGCATCCCATGCTGGGAACTGGCCTGCAACCCAGGCATATGCCCTGACTGGCAATTGAACCGTGATCCTCTGTTTTGTCGGCCCATGCCCAATCCACTGAGCTACACCAGCCAGGGCATTTTCTCGACTTTTGGAATAATCATGGTCACATTTTGTGTGGACGTATTTTTACTTCTTTTGTGTTTATACTTAGGAGTGGAATTTCTGGGCCATCCACTATTTTAATTCCCAACAGAATTTTACATTCTCCACATCTTCTCTAACACTTATTGTCTTTCTTTTAATTATAGCCATCTGCTTGGGCATGAAGCAGTATATTATTGTGGTTTTGATTTGCATTTTCCCTAGTATTAATGATGTTCAGCAGTTTTTTTCATATGCTTATTTGCCATTTCTGTACCCTCTTTGGAGAAATATCTATTCAAATTCTTTGCCAATTTTTAATTGTGTAATTTGTCTAATTGAGTGATATGAGTTCGTTGTATATTCTTGATCATACATATGGTCTGAAAATATTTTCTTGATTTTATGGATGGTCTTTACTTTCTTGATAAGTGCTATTTTGAAGCATGAAAGTTTTAAATTTAGAAGTTCAGTTTATCTCTTTTTGGATATTTTTGTTTTTGTATTATATCTAAGAAACCAATGCCTAATCCAAGGTCATGAAGATTTACCCCCATCATTTATTCTAGTAGTTTTATACTTTTAGCTCTTATATCTAGGCCTTAAGTATATTTTGAATTAATTTTGTATATGGTGTGATACAAGGATCCAATTTAATTTTCTTACATGTACATATTCAGTTCTCCCAGCACCATTTGTTTTAAAAAGGTTGGTGCCCTTGTTAAAAATTGACTGTACATGTAAGAACTCATTTATAGATTTTCTATTGTATTCCATTTATCTACATATCTATCATTTTGTCATTAATACACCACCTTGATTACTGTAGATTTGTGGTCAATTTTGAAATCAGGAAAAGTGAGATCTCCAACTTTCTTCCTCCTTTTAAAGATTGTTTTGGTTATTCTGGGTCTCTAACATTTCCAAGCAATTTTTTTTTGCATCAGCTTGTCAATTTCTGAAAAGAAAACTGGTATTTTGGTAGAGATTGAATTGAATTGAAAGATCAACTTAGAGATTGTTTCTGTCTTAATCATATTAAACCTTCTAATCAGGTGTTTTGTACTAGTCTTAGCCTATTGATAACCAATGATGTGGATAGACTGGCCTTTTTGTTTTTTATTATGATTGCAAGACACTCTCAGCGATAACCATTAGGATACTTTGAAAGAGACAAGGTTTATTACTTAGAGGTCCTGAGAATTACACAGCACATCTGGTTCCAGAGTAACCATTTATTGATACACATACACCAGAGAGATCTGAATAACATTAAAAAGGCTTTGAAAACTGAGCTGACACTGGGCATTCAGCCCACAGGACACTGGTGGGAACCTGTGCCCTGAAAATCAGATTGACCACTAAAGCAAAAAATATGAATATTTTCTGTATAATTTAATGATTTTATAATTTCATATTCAAAATGTCCAGGATATGAATCATATTTACAGTTTAAGAAGAAAAATCAGTTGTCAATTGATGCAGTAAAAGCATTTGACAAAATTCTAAATTTATCCATGATAAAAATGATCAACTAATTAAAAATAGATGAAAAGTTCCTCAACTTGATAAAGGCTATCTCCAAAAATCTACATGTAACATCATATTTAATTATGAAAGAATACTTTCCCCTGTGATTAGGAACAAGGCAAGGATATCTACTCTCATCAGCCTTATTAACATTACACTAGAAGTTATCCAGTGCAATGAAACAAGAAAAGGAAATAAAAAGAATAGACTGCAAAGGAGGAAATAAAATTGACCTTTCTTGCAGATGACATGACTATATATGTAGAAAATTTCAAAGAGTCTACAAAAAACTTCCTAAGCAAAATAAGCCAGGCAGTGAAAGACAAATGCCATATGATCTCACCTTTAACAGGAACCTAAACAACAAAACAAACAAGCAAGCAAAAGATAACCAAAGACACTGAAATAGAAAACAGGCTGACAGTGACCAGAAGGGAGAGGGGAGGGAATTTCAGGGGAAAAAGGGAAAGGTTTATAAGAACAAGTATAAAGGACACATGGACAAAAACAAAGGGCAGGGGATGGGCTGGGATGGGAGTAAAAGGCAGAAAACTGTACTTGAACAACAATTAAAATAAAAATTAAAAAAATCTTAGAACTAATATGTTTGTTTGGCAACGTCTTAGAACAGGAGATCAACACATACAGATACAAACCACATTTCTATATCCTGACAATGCATAGAGAAATGCCAACTTTAAAATATCATTTGTAATAGCTCACCCAAATGAAATGCTTAGGTATAAATCTAATAAAACATTTATAAAATATATGTGGTGGAAACTACAAAATGGTTATGAAATAGATCATCTAAATTGAGATACACTGTATTCATAGAATGAAAGTGTCAACTGAGTAAAGATATCACTGCTCAAATTGATCTGTATATTTAAGTCAATACTAGTCAAAATTCCAGCAGGATTTTTTTATAGGTGCAGACAAACTGATTCTGAAATTTTCATAAGCAAATGAGTTAAAATAGCTGAGATCATTCTGAAAAAGAATGAAGTTGGGGGAATCACACCACCCAATTTGAAAACTATAAAGCTTACAATAATGAATGTGGTATGGTATTAGGGAAGAGAAAGACACATAAAACAATATAACAGAATAGAGAGTCCAAAAATACACCCACACAATTATGGCTATTTGATTTTGGAGAAAGGTGAAAAAGCAATTCAGTGATAAAATCAGTCTTTTCAATGCATGGTATTGAAACGATTGGACATCTGTATGCCAAAAAATGAACCTTCATTTAAACCTCATTTGTTATACAGAAATTAATTCAAACTTAATCAGATTTAAAATTAAAACATAAACTATAGAACCTGTAGAAGTCAACATAAGTGAAAATCTTTGTGACCGGGGGTTATACCAAGATTTCTGAGCAACAGCTTTATTGACATTTTGGGCCATATAATTATTTGTTGTGGGAACTTTCCTGTGCATTGTAGGCTATTTAGTAGTTTTCCTGGCCTTTACCCATTAGATACCAGTAGCCCTCTCCAAGTTGTGATAACCAAATATGTGTCCAGATATTATTCAATGTTTCTAGGTGGCAAAGTCACTCGTGGTTGAAAACAACTGAGTTGGAGGAAGAGTTCTTAGATATGACATAAAAAGCACACTCCATAGAAGTGTGGTTGTTATAATGTAAAAAATAACATTATAAAAATGTAAAAATTTTCCTCTGAAAGATATTAAGAGAATGAAAAGATAAAATACAGACTTGCAGAAGATATTTGTAAACTGTATATCTGCCAAAGAATTTAGATCTAGGACATATAAAGAATTCTGAAAACTCAATGAGTAAATGAAAAGCACAATTACAAAAAAGGGAAAAGAATTTAAACATATTTCACCATAAAGATTTAAGCATGACAAGTAAGCACATAAAAAGATGTTGAACATAATTTCCTGTTAGGGAAATACCATGATGAGATGCTATTAAATACCTATTAGAATGGCTAAAATAAAAATGAATTCAAAGAGCTTGTGAGAATGTAGAGCATGTGGAACTCTAATATATTGCTACTCTGGATGTAAAATGGTGCAGACACTCTGGAAAATGGTTTGGAAGTTTCTCACCAAGTTAAACTTGAGCTTATCACATAACCCAGAAATCCCACTCCTGAGTATCCTAAAGAAGTGAATACAATACATTTTATATGAGTGTTTATAGAGGCTCTATTCATAAAGTTTCGACAGTGGGCGAATGGATAAAGGACTGTTGGATCCATAGGATAGAATACTATTCAGCAATACAAAGGAATGTATTGATTCACAGGATAACTTGAAAGAATCTGAAAGACTGCATTTAAGAAGCTTTTCTCAAGAGGTTACATATTCTGTGACATTCTTGACAGAAAAAGAAAACTGTTGTGAAGGAAAATAGCTCAGTTTTAGATGTAGGGTTAAGTTGTGGCTATAAAGGAGTGATGTGAAGATTTATGGTGCCGTGAAAACTATTCTGTATCTTGATAATGTGATAACTGGAATATGTACCTGTCTTAAAATTTACTGTATATTACACTGATAAAAAGGGAATTTTATTGTACCATAATTTTAAAAACAGATTTAAATTAAATCCTGATGGTACTTTTCTACCCTATAGTCTGTATTCTAAATTTCTTTTCTTTCTTTATTTTTTATTGTTATTCAAGTATTGTCTTCATTTTCACTCTACCACAACCCACCCACCCCACCCATGCCTGCCTCCAACCTTTGAACCTACCCCCTTCGGCTTTGTCCATGTGTCCTTTATACATGTTCTGTAATGACTCTTCCCCCTTTACCCCTGTTATCCCCTACCCTCTTCCATCTGGGTTACTGTCAGTTTGTTCTTTAATGTCTCAGGTTATAGTTTGCTCACTTGTTTGTTTTGTTGATTAGGTTCCACTTACAGGTGAGATCATATGATATTTGTCTTTTACCACCTGGCTTATTTCACTTAGTATAATTTTCTCCAGATCCATCCATGCTGTCATGAAGGGTAGAAGCTCCGTCTTTCTTTCTGCTGCATAGTATTCCATTGTGTAAATATACCATAATTTTTTGCTCCACTCATTTAGGCACTTAGGTTGCTTCCACCACATGGCTATTGTACATTGTGCTGCTGTGAACATTGGGGTGCATAGGTTCTTTTGAATTGGTATTTCAGGATTGTTTGGGTATAATCTAAGCAGTGGAATTGCTGGATTAAGACATTTCCATTTTTAGTTTTCTAAGGAAATTCCATACTGTTTTCCACAGTCACTGCACCAGTCTGCACCCCCACTGACAGTGCACTACTGTTCCCTTTTCTCCACAACCTTGCCAGCACTTGTTGTTTGTTGAGCTGTTTATGGTGGCCATTCTGACCAGTGTAAAGTGGTATTTCACTGTGGTTTCATTTTGCATCATGAGCTATCTGCTGAGCATCCTTTCATATGTCTCTGGACTCTATGTTCGCTTTGAAGAAGTGTGTTCAGGTACTTTGCTCCTTTTTTAATTGGGTTGTTTCTGGAGTGGAGTTGTGTGAGTTCTTTATATATTTTGGAGATCAAAACCTTGTCTGAAATTTCATTTGCAAATATATTTTCCCATATGATTGGCTCCCTTTTCGTTCTACTGCTGTTTTCTTTAGTCATGCTGAGCTATTTATTTTGATGAGATCCCATTTGTTTATTCTTTCCTTTATGTCCCTTGCACTAAGGGATATATTTGTGAAAATATTGCTGTGTGGAATATGAGGATTTCCTGCCTATGTTCTCCTGCAGGACTTTTATGGAATCAAAACTTATATTTAAGTCTTTTTTAAAAATATATTTTATTGATTATGCTATTACAGTTATCCCATTTCCCCCCTTTATTCCCCTTTACCCAGCACACCCCCTCCCATCCAACTCCCCACCCTTTAGTTCACGTCTGTATGTCATAACTTCTTTAGCTTCTACACTTCCCACACTACTCTTGCCCTCTCCCTGTCTATTTTCTCTCCACCATCTATGCTACTTATTCTCTGTACATTTCCCCCCTCTCTCCTCCTCCCACTCCCCTGTTGCTAACTCTCCATGTGATCTCCATTTCTGTGCTCCGCTCCTGTTTTAGCTGTCTGCTTAGTTTGCTTTTGTTTTGGGTGTGGTTGTTAATAACTGTGAGTTTACTGTCATTTTACTATACTTGTTTTTTATCTTTTTTTAGATAAGCCTCTTTAACATTTCATATAATAAGGACTAGGTGATAATGGACCACTTTAACTTGACCTTGTCTGAGAAGCACTTTATCTGCCCTTCCATTCTAAATGAAAGCTTTGCTGGATAGAGCAATCTTGGATGTAGGTCCTTGCTTTTCATGACTTGGAATACTTCTTTCCAGCCCCTTCTTGCCTGAAAGGTCTCTTTTGAGAAATCATCTGACAGTCTGATGGGAACTCTGTTGTAGGTTGCTGTCCCCTTATCTCTTGCTGCTTCTAGGATTCTCTCCTTCATTTTAATATTGGGTAATGTGATTATGATGTGCCTTGGTGTGTTCCTCCTTGGGTCCAACTTCTTTGGGACTCTCTGAGCTTCCTGGACTTCTTGGAAGTCTATTTCCTTTGCCAGACTGGGGAAGTTCTCCTTTATTATTTGTTCAAATAAGTTTTCCACTTGTTGCTCTTCCTCTTCCCCTTCTAGTACCCCTATAATTCGGATGTTGGAATGTTTAAAGATGTCCTGGAGGTTCCTAAGCCTCTCCTCATTTTTTTGAATTCTTGTTTCTTCATTCTTTTCTATTTGGTGGTTTCTTTCCTCCTTCTGGTGCACTCCATTGATTTGAGTTCCAGTCAGCTTTCCATCACTATTGGTTCCCTATGCATTTTGCTTCATCTCACTTGGTGTAGCCTTCATTTTTTCACCTAACTTGTGACCAAATGCAACCAACTCTGTGAGCATCCTGATCACCAGTGCTTTGAACTGTGCATCTGATAGGTTGGCTATCTCTTGGTCACTTAAAAGTATTTGCTCTTGGGCTTTGATCTGTTCTTTCGTCTGGGCCATTTTTGTTGTCTTGTTGGTCCTGTTATGTATGAGGGGCGGGGCTTTAGGTGTTCACCAGGGTGGGGCAACCCACATTGCTCTGTTGTGATGCTGTATGTGAGGGGGGGGGCGTCCCAGAGGGAACAATGGCACTTGCTCCACTCTCTCTCAGATTTCAGTCCCCTCTTCCACTTCCCACAAGCAAATTGGGCCCTTCTGATGCTGGTTCCCAGGTG